>NW_028116911.1:0-37572 GCF_964273445.1 Streptopelia decaocto | reverse complement strand
GGGGGGTTGGGGGTTTGGGACCCACAGGGTTTTTTTTTGCGGGGGGCGGCTCCGCGGGCACCGAAACCGCGGGAATTGGGGCTGGGGGTGCACGAGGAGTTTTTGGGGTGACTCGGGGGGGTCCGGGTGTCCCCCCCCCCCCCCCCCCCCCCCATCAGTCAATGAACCGCCGCCGTTTCTCCCGTTTCCTCCGTTATTTGGGGGGTCCCGCGTTTTTTTTTTGGGGGGGGGCGGACTCCCATGACTCTCTGCGCGGCGGCGGGGGGGCGGTGCCGGCCGAACTCCCGCGATGCTTCGCGACGAGGTTCTTGGCGGGCGGCACGAGCGCCCGCCCGCTCTGCCCCCTCTGCGCCAATCAGGCGGCGCCTTCTCCTGCGCGACGGCGGAGGCGGCCAATCAGAGATCGTCGAGCCGGCCTCCCAATGAGGGGCGAGGCGGGCGCGACGTCACGCGCTCCCGGCACGGGGTCTACCGACTCCCCCGTTCGGGGGCGCGGGGGGTGGCGGAGCGTAGCCAATGGCGGCGCGCCCCCCCCGCGGACCCGCCCTCCGCCGCTCCGCCCAATCCGCGCTCGCCCCCTCCGCATCCCCCCGCGCCGCGCTTGAGCGACGTCCCCTCCAACCAATCCCCTCCGCCGCCGCCTCACGGCCCGTCCCCGCCCCGCCGCCCGCCTCCCAGCCAATCCCCGCCGGCGCCGCGCGGACGGGCAGCCCCGCCAGCCAACCGCGGCGCGCGGCCGCTTTGACGGACACGCCGCCCGACCAACCGGCGCCGCGCGGCGGCCGCGGCGGCGTGGAAGGTTCGCGAAGGCCGGGCCGGCCCGCAGGGGGAGGCTCTATGGCGACCGGGGCGAACGCCACGCCGCTGGGCAAGCTCCACCCGCCCCCGCCGCCGGGGAAGCCCGGCTTCCCGCTGCCGCCGCCGCCCGGGCTCGTGCTCCCGGGGCCGCCGCCGGGCGCCGCGCAGCCGCAGGCCCCGGCCGGCCTGCTGGGCCCCATGGCGGCCGCCGCCTTCCCGTTCGCCGCGCTGCCGCCGCCGCCGCCGCCCCCGCCGCCGCCGCCGCCGCCGCCGCAGCCCCAGGCGCAGCAGCAGCCGCCGCCGCCGCCGCCGCCGCCGCCGCCGGCCCAGGCGCAGCCGCCGCCCGCGGCCGCCCCGCAGCAGCCGCCGCCGGCCGCCCCCCCCGGGCAGCAGCCGCCGCCGGCCCCGGGCGCCGCGGCCTACGGGCAGTTCCGCTTCCCGTCGCCGCCCGCCGGCCACGACCCGCCCGCGGCGCCGCCGGGCGCGCCCGCCCCGCAGCAGCAGCCGCCCGGGCCCCCCCAGCAGCCCCCGGCCGCGCCCCCGCAGCCGCGGCCCGAGGAGGGCGGGGGGGGCGCGGGGGGCGGCGGCCAGAGCGAGGCGGGGGGGCGCGCGGCGAAGGCCGCGCGGAGATCAGGTACGGGGGGGGGGGGGGAGGGGAGGGGTTATGGGGGGCGCAGGGCGGTTTGGGGGAGCAGGGGAGTTATTGGGGGGGGGAGGGGAGGGGTTATGGGGGGCGCAGGGCGGTTTGGGGGAGCAGGGGAGTTATTGGGGGTCTGACAGGGTGGGGGGTTATGGGGGGTCAGGGGAATTATTGGGGGCCGCTGGGGGCAAAGGTGTCCGGGGGGTTCCGGGGGACGGCGGTTATTGGCTGTGAGAGCGAAGGGGTGCAGGGGGATTATGGGGCGCAGGACAGTCGTTGGGGGTCTGTGGAGGGGCAGGAGCAAAGGGGGGGCCGGGAGGGGTCCTGGGGGGTCACGAGGGGGTCGTTGGGACACGGGTGGCCAAGATGGAGCCGGGGAGTGGGGGGGATCTCTGGAGGGACCCCCCCGGGACACGGGACCCCCCCCCCCCCGTGGGACACGGGACCCCCCCCCGGACACAGGACCCCCCCCCCCGGACACGGGACCCCCGTGGGACACAGGACCCCCCCCGGGACATGGGACCCCCTCCAGAACCGCCCCCCCGGGACGCGGGACCCCCCCCCCAGGACGCGGGACCCCCGTGGGACACGGGACCCCCGTGGGACACAGGACCCCCCCCGGGACGCGGGACCCCCCCCCCCAGAACCGCCCCCCCGGGACGTGGGACCCCCCCCAGGACACGGAACCCCCCGGGACGTGGGACCCCCCCCAGGACACGGAACCCCCTGGGACGTGGGACCCCCCCCGGGACATGGAACCCCCCGGGACGCGGGACCCCCCCCAGAACCGCCCCCCCGGGACGCGGGACCCCCCCCAGAACCGCCCCCCCAGGACACGGAACCCCCCAGGACACGGGACCCCCCGGGACGCGGGACCCCGGGCCCCGGTCCGGCGGCGGCTTTGCCCACGGGCGCGTTCCCGGCAGATTTCCCGCGGAAGCGGAAGCGCAGCCGCTGGAACCAGGACTCGCTGGAGCAGAAGACGGTGATCCCGGGGATGCCCACGGTGATCCCGCCCGGGCTGACCCGCGAGCAGGAGCGCGCCTACATCGGTACCGATTTGGGGCCAAAACCCGCGGGTTTGGGACCGGGGGGCCGGGGGGATGGGGGGGGCAGAGAGCAGGAGCGCAGATACATCGGTACCGATTGGGGTGAAACACGGCGGGTTTGGGACCGGGGGGGGCAGAGAGCAGGAGCGCAGATACATCGGTACCGATGGGGGGAAACACGGCGGGTTTGGGACCAAAGCACCCAGATTTGGGCAAGAAAACCCCAGAATTGGGGCTGAGGGAAAACAGAACAGAGTGGGACAAAATTGGTACCAATTTGGGGTGAAAACCACCAGATTTGGGGCAAAAAATATTGGCTAGTGTGTTTTTTTTGCCAATAGTGTTGTTATTTGGATAGCGGCAAGAATGAGGTTTTTAGGTGATAATTAAGGTGGAAACGGTTCAATTTGGGGCAATAATGTCTGTTTTAGAGGTAATAACGTGTCATTTTTAGTAAAAATCACTTGTTTTGGGTGAAAATGTTGCTCATAACGTTGAATTTTTCTCAACAATAACTCAACTCACATTTTGGTAATAATGTGTTTTATTGCTAATAAGGTTTGATTTTAGGGTGATAACGCCGTTTTTGGTGACAATCTTTGCAGTTATGTTGTAACGAGGTTTGATTTTAAAGCGATAACATCAAATTTTGTAACAATCTATTTCTCCCATAACAACGCTTGTTTTTGGGTGATAACGTCACTTTTTGATAGCAGCACCTGGTTTTGGGCTAAGAACGGCCGTTATTGGGAAAAACGGGATGCTTAGAGTACCAACGTTTGCATTTTGGGGTAATAACGCTGTTTTTCCAGGATCAGGGCCCATTTTAGGCTATAACGTCAATTTTTGGTCATAACGTTTTGATTTGATGGTGATACTGTCTATTTTTGGTCATAACGTCTATTTTTGGTAACAACGCCTTATTTTAAGGTAACAATGTGTATTTTTAGTAACACCGCTGATTTAAGGTAATAACGTGTATTTTTGATAACGTGTGTTTGGTGACGCCGCCGGTTTGCAGCGGTTCAGGGCGATAACGCGTTGGGTGCAGAACGTCCGACTTTGGGCAATAACGTGTTCGCTGTGCAGCCGCTGTGTCACGGTCACGAGTTTTGGGGTGAAAACGCCTATTTTAACGTGTGCCTCTCTCAGCGCCCCATTCAGCGTAATAACGTCCGTTCTGGTTTGTCCGGCGCGCTGCGTAATTAGCGCTAACGAGCGCCGTGGTCGCCGAGCGGCGTGTTTGCCCGAAAAGTGCGTTTTTGTGGTAACTGTGTCTCTCCACCCTGTTCTCTTAACCGGGTTCCTTCCAGTGCAACTGCAGATCGAAGACCTGACCCGCAAACTGCGCACGGGAGACCTGGGGATCCCCCCCAACCCCGAGGACAGGTCGGACCCCCCGCTCGGGGCCTTTCCTCTTTCACACTCTGCGCCTCCGTTAGCGCTAACGGACCGCGGCCCGCCCCCCGCTGGCCACGCCTCCGCCCGGGCCACGCCCCTCCGTTAGCCCCGCCCCCGCTGGCCACGCCTCCGCCCGGGCCACGCCCCCCGTTAGCCACGCCTCCTCAGTGAGCCCTGGGTTCGGGTGGGGCGCTGAGGTGGCTCCACCTTCCCCCCCCCCCGAGCGAGTTAGCCCCGCCCCCCGGAGCGAGTTAGCCCCGCCCCCCGGAGCGAGTTAGCCCCAGGGCCTTAATTAATTCTTAATTAGCTTAATGAGGATGGGGTACCAATGTAGCTCCGCTTCCCCACAGCAGGGGAAATGAGCCCTTTGTTAAATCTGCCCCCTTCATTAGCCACATCTCCTTAATTAGCCCCACCTCCTTCCCTAGCCCCAGGACTTTACCTGGCCCTTAATTAGCCTAATGAGGGCAGGGTGCCAGGGCAGCTCCATCCCCTTCATCACAGGAGAAGAGGTTCCTTCATAAACCTGTTGCCTGCCTCATTAATTAAACCCATCTTGCTCATTAGCTCTACCCGTTGATTACACATGGTGTCTTAGTTAGCCCTTAATTAGTTGCTACCTACGTTAATGAGTGTGGGACACTAGGGTGGCTCCACCTTCCCCCTCCCTCCCATAGCAGCGGAAGGAGCCCTTCATTAAACCTCCTTAATTAGCCCCGCCTCCTTAATTAGCCCCACCCCCAGGCAGGTTTTTAATTAGTCCTTAACTAGCCCCAGCAGCTTAATGAGGGTGGGGCCAGGGTGACTCCGCCCCCGTGGCGTTTTGGGGCGCAAACACCCGATTTTGGGGCTTTTCTCCCCCCGTTTCCCCCTGAATTGGTCAAATCGCCTCCAAAAAGCTCCAGTTCCAGCCCCTCTCCCCATTTTCCCGATTTGGCCCCAATTTGGCAGCGGAAGGGGCGGGGCGGGGCGTCCCCCCCGTTAACGAGGCGCCGCTAATGAGCCGGGGGCGGGGGGCGGGGGGGGGTGCTTTTGGGGGAGAATCCATGAAAATCGGTGCTATAACCCTGCCTTGCTCCTCCAGCGGCGTTAACGAGCCGGGGCCTCGTTTGCGCTAATTGCCAGCGGACGCCTGCCTGCGGCGGGGCGGGGGGTGTTAATTAACCGTAATTAACGAGCGGCGATGAACTTTGACCTTTCGTCGACAGTTCCCGTTGGCCCGAGGACCCGAAAAGCCGCTTTTTCACCCCAACCGGACGCTGGTTTTTTGATGCTTTGTGTCATTTCTTCCCTCCTTGCAGCCTCAGCCGCAAAAATTGACAATTGGGGACGGGTGAACCCAAAACGGTCCAGATTGAACCCAAACTCGCACAACTGTGACTTTTTGTTCCTCTTCACCGCTGGTTTTTAATCGCTGGTTTTTAACCGTAATTCACACCTTTTCTCGCCCGGCTCTGCTAAACGACTTTGACTCTTCCCCTCGGAGCTGCCAAAAATGGCCCAAAAAGCTTAAAGCTTCGCCCCCAACCAAAAACCGCAGGTTTTGCCTCTTAAAAACACGCAGAAACGGGCAAAACTGGGACTTGGGCCACAAAAACCAAGGGAAACGCCACCGAACCGCCCCGAAACGGGACGAGGGCTCTAGGAGGGTATGGGGGGTGATTAGGCGCTGATTAGTGCCCCCCAGTGGGGCAGCCTGGGGGGGTGGGATTTGGGGCCATTGGGCGCCGTGTTCCCAGGGGCGGTTGTGGCGCCGTGGTTCTGGGGGCGCCCCGGGGTCCGGCGGGTGACCCCCCCGCGCTGTGTCCCCCCAGGTCCCCGTCCCCCGAGCCCATTTACAACAGCGAGGGGAAGCGGCTGAACACGCGCGAGTTCCGCACGCGCAAGAAGCTGGAGGAGGAGCGGCACAACCTCATCACCGAGATGGTGGCGCTGAACCCCGACTTCAAGCCGCCCGCCGACTACAAGTGGGTCCCCCCCGGCGTTCGGGGGGGGGGGGTGACGGGGCCGTTCGGGCGGTTTGGGGTGACGGGGTCGTTTGGGGCGGTTGGGGTGACAGGGCCTTTTGGGGTGACGGGGCCGTTTGGGGTGTTTTGGGGTGATGGGGCCGTTCGGGTGGTTGGGGTGACCGGTGCCGTTCGGGTGTTTTGGGGTGACCGGGGCCGTTTGGGGTGTTTTGGGGTGACCGGGGCCATTCGGGGTGGTTTGGGGTGACGGGGGCCGTTTGGGTGGTTGGGGTGACGGGGCCGTTGGGGTGTTTTGGGGTGACGGGGCCATTCGGGGTGTTTTGGGGTGACCGGGGCCGTTCGGGGTGTTTTGGGGTGACCGGTGCCGTTCGGGGTGTTTTGGGGTGACCGGGGCCGTTTGGGTGGTTGGGGTGACCGGTGCCGTTCGGGGTGGTTTGGGGTGACGGGGCCATTCGGGGTGGTTTGGGGTGACCGGGGCTGTTCAGGGCGGTTGGGGTGACTGGGGCCGTTCGGGTGTTTTGGGGTGACGGGGCCGTTCGGGGCAGTTGGGGTGACGGGGCCGTTCAGGGCGGTTGGGGTGACGGGGCCGTTGGGGTGTTTTGGGGTGACGGGGCCGTTGGGGTGTTTTGGGGTGACGGGGCTGTTGGGGTGACGGGGCCGTTGGGGTGTTCTGGGGTGACGGGGCCGTTCGGGGTGGTTTGGGGTGACGGGGCCGTTGGGGTGTTCTGGGGTGACGGGGCCGTTGGGGTGTTTTGGGGTGACGGGGCCGTTCGGGGTGGTTTGGGGTGATCGGGGTGTTTTGGGGTGACGGGGCCGTTCGGGGCAGTTGGGGTGACGGGGCCGTTGGGGTGTTTGGGGTGACGGGGCCGTTGGGGTGTTTGGGGTGACGGGGCCGTTGGGGTTCACCGTGCTCTCCGCAGGCCGCCGGCCACGCGCGTCAGCGACAAGGTGATGATCCCGCAGGACGAGTACCCCGAGATCAACTTCGTGGGGCTCCTCATCGGGCCCAGGTGGGGACGGACCCGCACCCCGTGTCACCCCGACGTCCCCCACGACCCCGGTGTCCCCACACCCCCGCAATGTCCGCTTTTGGGGGGCTGAACTCCCCAGCCTCACCCCAAAAGCTTAGGGGGGCTCTTAGCAATGCCAGATGCTTAACGAGCCGGAGCTCCTAATGAACCTAACGAGGTTGGGGTGCCACCGTGTTCCCGGCTCACCCCAGTGGCTCTGGGGGTGTCCGCCCCCCCGCCCAATTTGTGTGGGTGACCCCGTTCCTCTCCCCCTATTTGGGGGACTCAGTGTCCCCTGAATTATTTTGGGGGTGCTTAACGAGGCTGCATTGCTAACGATGCCGGGGTGCGACCACGTTTCCGGCTGGGGGCTCCCCAGCAGATCCGGGGGTTCCCCAGTGGATCCGGGGATTCCCCAGGGGGTTCCCCAGTGGGTTCCCCAGTGGATCCAGGGGTTCCCCAGCGGGTTCCCAGCAGGTTCCCCAGGGGGTTCCCCAGCGGGTCCCGGGGGGTCCCGGCGGGTCCGGGCGCCCCCCCACCGTGCCCGCGCCGCAGGGGGAACACGCTGAAGAACATCGAGAAGGAGTGCAACGCCAAGATCATGATCCGCGGGAAGGGCTCGGTGAAGGAGGGCAAGGTGGGCCGCAAGGACGGGCAGATGCTGCCGGGCGAGGACGAGCCGCTGCACGCGCTGGTCACGGCCAACACCATGGACAACGTCAAGAAGGCCGTGGAGCAGGTGGGGGCTGCGAGCGGGGGGCTAATGAGAACAATAATAATAGTGAGCCTTGGGGGGCAATGGGGCTGCCAAATAGTGAGCCTTGGGGGGCTATGGGGCTGCCAAATAGTGAGCCTTGGGGGGCTATGGGGCTGCCAAATAGTGAGCCTTGGGGGGCAATGGGGCTGCCAGATAGTGAGCTATAGGGGGCGATGGAGCTGCCAAATAGTGAGCCTTGGGGGGCAATGGGGCTGCCAAATAGTGAGCCTTGGGGGGCAATGGGGCTGCCAAATAGTGAGCCTTGGGGGGCAATGGGGCTGCCAAATAGTGAGCTATAGGGGGCAATGGGGCTGCCAGATAGTGGGGTGCTTTTGGCCCCATGATCTTTGCAGGTCAGTCCAAACCCTGAGTTCTGTGGTTTCACCTCAAAATCCCCCAGATCCGTAACATCCTCAAGCAAGGGATCGAGACGCCCGAGGACCAGAACGACCTGCGCAAGATGCAGCTGCGGGAGCTGGCGCGGCTCAACGGGACGCTGCGCGAGGACGACAACCGGTGGGCGCCCCGATAACCCCCCCGCGCCCCAAATTACCCCCCCGTGCCCCCGATAACCCCCCGTGCCCCAAATAACCCCCCACACGCCCAATAACCCCGCACCCCCGATCCCCCCCCAGGATCCTGCGGCCCTGGCAGAGCACCGAGACGCGCAGCATCACCAACACCACGGTCTGCACCAAGTGCGGGGGGGCCGGGCACATCGCCTCCGACTGCAAGTTCGCCAGGTACCCCAAACCCCCGAATCACCCCAAAAACACCCCCGCCCCCCCGCCGCGTTCCCCAAAGCCCCGGGGAGCAGACGGCCGGGAAGGGGCCGCGGGTGCTGCCCCCCCTCACCTGCGCGCCCCAGGCCCGGGGACCCGCAGTCGGCGCAGGACAAGGCGCGCATGGACAAGGAGTACCTGTCGCTCATGGCCGAGCTGGGCGAGGCCCCGGTGTCCGTCAGCTCCAACGCCGCCCACAACAACAGCCCCTTGTCCAGCAGCCACCGCGCCAGCCAGCCCAGCAGCCAGCCCCCCCCGGTGAGCGCCCCCGCCCCAAACCCCCCGAACCCCGAACCCACACCCCCCTGACCCCCCTGTCCCGCAGAGTCGCCCGCCCTGGATGAACAGCAGCCCCTCGGAGAGCCGCCCGTACCATTCCATGCACGGGGGGGGACCGCACAACTTCCCCCACCCCATGGCGGGGATGGGGGGGGGCGGTGGCCACGGCGGGGGGGGGCACCCCCTGCAGCACAACCCCAACGGGCCCCCGCCCTGGATGCAGCCACACCCCCCCATGGGGCAGGGCCCCCACCCCCCCGGCCACCCGGGCCCGCACCACATGGGTAAGGACAATCCTGGATGGGGGGAATTACGGGGGTATTTTGTTGGGGGGGGTTGTGAGGATTTGGGGGGTGAAGGGTGTTTTGTGGGAGGTTGTATTTTTAGGTGAAAAAGGGGCTTTTTGGCACCCCCCCAAGGCAAACATCTCATCTCCTCAAGATAAGGACCTGAGGTTGGGTTTTTTTGGGAGGGGGTGAAGACTTCTTGAGGGTTGGGGGGTTTCGGAGGTGGGGGTTGGGGATATTGGGTAAGGGGACGGAGGCGGGGGAGGAGTTTTTTGCCCCCAGCTTGCAATAGTTTCGTATGTCAAGACGAGACCTCGTGAAGGTTGTGGGGGGTCGGGGGTGGATTTTGGGGTGCGGGGGCTTCCCCCCCTCGCTAAGGCGACGGTCTCTCATTCCCTCAAGATCAGTACCTGGGAAATGCGCAGTGGGCTCTGGGGTCTATCGCCTGCACCAGGGAAAGGTGAGACCCCCAGCGTACCCCCCAGCGCCCCCAGCGGTGCCCCCGCTGACCCCCGTGCCCCCCAGGTATGATGCCGCCGCCGCTGGGTATGCTGCCCCCTCCGCCCCCCCCGCCCGGTGGGCAGCCGCCCCCCCACTCCGGCCCCTGCCCCCTGGCAGCAGCAGCCGCCGCCCCCCAGCAGCAGCAGCACCCCCTTGTGGCAGCCAAGTGAGTGGGGACAGGGGGCGGGGCTTTGGGGACAGGGGGCGGGCCTTGGGGGACAAAACCCCGGTTTGGGTCACCACCCCCCCCCCTGCCCTGGGGTTGGAGGGGTCTGGGGTTCCCCCCTCCAATTAATCCCCCCCTCCCCTTCTCTAATTAGAACACTGCTCATAATTAGCCCCACCCCTTCTTAAATCCCTGCCTAATCAAAACACCCCCTAATTAACCTACACTGTGAATTAACCCAGAGCCTTTAGCCTGTCCATGGTGGGGTGGGGGGTGGCTTTGGGCTGCCCTAATGTGTGCCCCCCTAATTTATCCTCCCCCCCCCCCAATTTGTGCCTCCTTAATTTACCCCCCCCCATTAACATTTACCTTAATTGTCACATTCCCCAGGGCTGTGCCATGGCGGGGGGTGGGGGGAGGGCCCATGTGCCCCCAAGCCCGGTTAAACCACGTCTGCCCCCACTGCCCCCGATGTCTAATGAGCCTCCTCATTAACCCTGCTAATTACCCCCCCAGTACGACGACCACCACGAGCGCTGGCAGCGCCTCCCTCCCGCCCTGGCAGCAGCAGGGGGCGGTGGGGGGGGGTGCGGCGGGGGGGGGGGCGGCTTCTTCGGGGGCCCCCCCGCTCCCCGCCAGCCCCTCCATGGTGCCTTTGCCCCCCGGGGTGCAGCCCCCCCTCCCCCCCGGGGCCCCCCCGCCCCCCCCGCCGCCCCCTGGCTCCGGGGGCATGATGTACGCGCCCCCCCCCCCCGCCCCCGCCGCCCCCCCCCCATGGACCCTTCTAACTTCGTCACCATGATGGGCATGGGGGTGCCCGCCATGCCCCCCTTCGGCTGCCCCCCCGCGCCCCCCACCGCCCCCCCAGAACTGAGCTGGGGGGGGACCATGCACGGGGTGACACCCCCTTTTCTGGGGGGGGTTACACCCCCCAACTAGGGAGGGGTTGCTGAGGGGAAAATCCCCCCCCCCCGTGGAGTTGGACTCTTCCAATATAGGGACCCCCTCTCTGGACTGATCCATTATGGGGGTCCCCCTGCCCATAGGCTGTTTCGATCATAGGGACCCCCTCCCCCCGCGTCTGTGGGCTGAACCATTATGTGGATCCCCCCCACCTGTGGGCTGATCCATTCTGGGGATTCCCCTCCCCACAGTTCCATCATGGGGTCCCCCACCCATCTGGACTGATCCATTGTTGGGTTACCCCCCATCCGTGGGCTGAACCATTCTGGGGGTCTTCCCCCCTCCACCATGGGCACCCCCCCACCTGGACTGATCCATTATGGGGACCCCCCCCATCTCGACCAATCCACTGAGGCCCCCCCCCCCCAGCACCACCAGGGCCCCCCCCCACCCCGGGACCACCTTATGAATTGGTTTAAACCCCCCAGGCCCCCAAATCGGGGGGGAGGCAGTAAAACGGGGGCAGCTCCGGGGGAGGGGGGGCAGTGTCCCCCATCTGGGCACCCTGTTTATTTTGCGATCCCCCCTCCCCTGTGCCCCCCCCCCCCGGTCCGGGGTCCCCCCCCGTGTAGAAGTCCCCCCCCCGCCCCGCCCCCGCGCTTTCTTTTGTGTATGAATAAACGGCAGGATGGCCCCCGCCCCCTCTGTGGCCGTGTCGTTCATTCCGTGTGCCCCCCGCAGCCCTGAATGTCAGCCCATCCCCCACTGATCGCGTCCCCCCCTGTTTGTGTCCCTTCCCCTCCCCCCCGGGTCGGGTTTCGCCCCCCCCCGGTGACACCCGAGCCGGGGGAGGGGCGGACGGCACCCCCTGTGGTTGTCACTCAGCCGCCGTGTCCCTGAAATGTCATGACCTTCAGAGCGGCTCCGGTGGCACGGGGGTGACACCCACACACCGACAGTCCCTCACGGGCACGCGTGACCCCCACGGAGCGTGGGGGGACACGGGGGGGGGGGACACGGGGGTCCCTGCGGCGCGGGGGGCGCAGAGCGGCTCGCGGGCCGCTCAGGGGGGGCTGATCTCCCCCTGCCGGGGCGGGGCCCTGCGGAGTTCCCGTCCAGCAGCCAATCACCTCGCGGAGGGGGCGTGTTCTGCCGCGAACACCGCCCACTCATGAATAATTAACGACCCGGGCAGCCCTGAGGGGGCGTATCCCTCCTCCATCTCCGCCCACTCATGAATAATGAACGAAGCCGGGGCGTCCCAGGGGGCGCCGCGAGCCCCGGGAGGGGGCGTGTCTCCTCGCAGCTCCTCCCCCCTCATGAATAATGCAGCAGCCGCCCGCTCATAGCGCCCGGGGCGCCACCGCCGCCGCCTCCAGCCCCCGGAGCCCCCCGGACCCTCCCGAGCCCCCCGCAGCGCCCTCGGAGCCCCCCGGCCGGTTCCCCCCGCGGCCCCAGCCCGGACACTCCGCTCCGGACCCCGACACCCGCCCCCCGGCCCAGCGCTTCGGCTGCGGACCCCGCAGCCCGGTGCGACACCCCTGACCCGGAGCCCCCGCGCCCGGTGCTTCCGTTCCGGACACCCGGAGCCCCCGCGCCCGGTGCTTCCGTTCCGGACACCCCGGAGCCCCCGCGCCCGGTGGTTCCCTGCGGACACCCCCGACCCGGACACTCCCCGCCGAGTCCCCACTCGGGTCATCCCCCCGGACCCCGCGTCCCCCCCACCGCCACCATGTCGCGGCCGCTGACGGACCAGGAGCGGCGCAAGCAGATCAGCGTGCGGGGGCTGGCGGGGGCCGAGAACGTGGCGGAGCTGAAGCGGAACTTCAACCGGCACCTGCACTTCACGCTGGTCAAGGACCGGAACGTCGCGACCCCCCGGGACTATTACCAGGCGCTGGCGCACACGGTGCGCGACCACCTGGTGGGGCGGTGGCTGCGCACCCAGCAGTACTACTACGAGAAGGACCCCAAGGTGGGGCCGGGGGGGCCGGGGGAGGTCTGGGGGTGCGGGGGGTGCGGAGGGTTGGGGGCTCTGGGGGCTGCGCACCCAGCGGTTCTGCTACGGGAAGGACCCCAGGGCGGGGGGCGGGGGGTCCCAAAGCGGTGTGGGGGTGCAGAGGGTTGGGGGGTCTGGGGGCTGCGCACCCAGCGGTTCTGCTACGGGAAGGACCCCAAGGCGGGGGCGGGGGGGCTGGGGGGGCTGGGCACACTGGGAGCTCCGGGGGTTCCGGTGGGTCTGGGGGCTCCGGGGACGTCGGGGGAGTTCGGGGGGGGCACCGGGGGACAGTGGCGGCTGCTGCCCCCACACCCCTAGTGCTGGGGGGGGGGGGTCAGGGGTGCGGGGTCACGGGGTGCAGGTTTGGGGGGGTCACAGGAGGGTCACCCCCCCGGACAGTTAAATTTAACGTGACCTTTCCCGCTGACCCGCTGCCATTTAATCCCGACACCGGATAGCGGGGGGGGGGGCGTGGGGCCGGGGGGGTCCCCCCATTGCCAGGGGGGACCTGTGACCCCTGCTGACCCCCCGCCCCCCCAGCGCATCTATTACCTGTCGCTGGAGTTCTACATGGGGCGGACGCTGCAGAACACGATGGTGAATCTGGGGCTGCAGAGCTCGTGTGACGAGGCGCTGTACCAGGTGACACGGGGACACCGGGGCCGGGGGGCACGGGGGACATGGGGGGCACGGGGGGGGACGAGTACAGGTACAAACGGGTGGATGGGGGGGGACACGGGGGGAGACATGGGGGAGACTAAAGGGACAAATGGGGGACATGGGAGGGACACAGAGGAAACGAGCACGGGGACACAGGGGGAGACTAAAAGGACAAACGGGGACATGGGGGTGACATGGGAGGGACACAGAGGAAGTGGACACGGGGGGAGACTAAAGGGACAAACGGGGACATGGGGGTGACATGGGAGGGACAAGCAGGGGGACATGGGGGGATGAGTAAAGGGGACACATGGGGGACACGGAGGGGACAAATGGGGACATGTGGGGGACATTGAGAGGGACGTGCAGGTGACACACGGGGGGACGTGAAGGGTACGTGGTGGGGACAAGTAAAAGGACAAGCAGGGGACATGGAGGGGACACAGAGGGGACATTGGGGTGGTGGCGTGGGGGAGACCTGGGGGGGTCGCTCCTGGTGACCGGGGGTTCTGGGGAGGTGCGTCCCAGTCCGGGGGGTTTTGGGGTCCCCCCTGACCCCCCGTTGTCCCCCAGCTGGGGCTGGACATGGAGGAGCTGCAGGAGATCGAGGAGGACGCGGGGCTGGGGAACGGGGGGCTGGGGCGCCTGGCAGGTACGGGGGGTCCCCAGGGGGCGGGGGGCCTGGGGGGGGTCTTGGGGCCCCTGAGAGGGGTCCTTGGGGTGCTGGGGGGGTCTTGTGTCCCCAGGGATGTCCCTGTGCCCCCCATTCCCTGGAGGTCCCTGGGGTGTCCCCGGGGTGCTCCTGGTCCCCGGGATGTCCCTGGGTCCCCGTTGTCCACTCGATCCCTGGTCTCTGCACTGTCCCGTTGTCCCCGTGTCTGTCCCCGTTGTCCCCGTGTCTGTCCCCGTTGTCCCCGTGTCTGTCCCGTTGTCCCCATGTCTGTCCCGTTGTCCCCAGCCTGCTTCCTGGACTCGATGGCCACTCTGGGTTTGGCCGCCTACGGCTATGGGATCCGCTACGAGTTCGGGATCTTCAACCAGAAGATCGCAGGGGGGTGGCAGGTGGGTCCTGGGGGGCCGGGGGGGTCCCGGGGTGGGGTCCTGGGGGTGTCCCGAGGGATTTTGGGGTGTCCCGGGGGGTTTTGGGGTGTCCGGTTTGTGGTCCTATCATTGCCCCCCAGGTGGAGGAGGCGGACGATTGGCTGCGCTTCGGGAACCCTTGGGAGAAGGGAAGGGGTCCCGGGGGTTTTGGGGGGTCCCGGGGGTTTTGGGGTGTCCGGTTTTGGGGTGTCCGGTTTGTGGTCCCATCATTGCCCCCCAGGTGGAGGAGGCGGACGATTGGCTGCGCTTTGGGAACCCCTGGGAGAAGGCGCGCCCCGAGTACACCATCCCGGTCCATTTCTACGGGCGCGTGGAGCACGGGCCGGGCGGGGCCAAGTGGCTGGACACGCAGGTGGGTGGGGCGGGGGCTGGGCCAAGGGTGGGCGTGGCCAAGGGTTGGGTGTGTGAGGGCGTGTCAGGGTGTCGAGGGCGTGTCAGGGTGTCAAGGGCGGGGCAGGATGTGCAGGGGGGTTTCCGGGTGTGTCAGGGTGTTGGGGGTGGGAGCGGGGTGTGCTGGGGGTGTCTGGGGGTGTCCCGGTCCCGTACCGGTCCCGGTAAGGTGGTCGCTGGGCAGGTGGTGCTGGGGGTGTCCGGGGGTGTCGGGGGGTGTCTGGGCGTGTCTGGGGGTGTCCGGGGGTGTCCCGGTCCCGTACCGGTCCCGGTAAGGCGGTCGCTGGGCAGGTGGTGCTGGGGGTGTCTGGGGGTGTCCGGGGGTGTCCCGGTCCCGTACCGGTCCCGGTAAGGCGGTCGCTGGGCAGGTGGTGCTGGCGCTGCCGTACGACACCCCGGTCCCCGGGTACCGCAACAACACCGTGAACACCATGCGGCTCTGGTCGGCGCGGGCGCCCAACGACTTCAACCTCAAGGACTGTGAGTGCCCCGAAATCACCCCAAATCATCCCCGTGTCCCCACAGTCAATGTGGGGGGGTCCCCGTGACCCCCCTGACCCCCGTGTCCCCACAGTCAATGTCGGCGGGTACATCCAGGCCGTGCTGGACCGGAACTTGGCCGAGAACATTTCCCGTGTGCTGTACCCCAATGACAACGTGAGGGGACGTGGGGGGGACATGGGGGGCTGGGGGGTGGGACCCCTGTGTGCTGTACCCCAATGACAATGTGAGGGGGGAAAATGGGGGGGTTGGGAGGGGTGGGGGGATGTCAGGGTCCAGGGGGGCTGGGATAGGGGTGTCCTTGTGTCTTTGTGGGGGTCCCGGTGTGACAGGGTGGTCCTGCTGTCCCCATGGGTGTCACGGGGGGGTCTGTGGGGACAGGGGGTCCCGGGGGGGTCCTGGTGTGACTGGGTGTGACGGGGGTCCCTGGGGGTGTCCCGGTGTGACGGGGGTCCCGGGGCAGTTTTTCGAGGGGAAGGAGCTCCGGCTCAAGCAGGAATACTTCGTGGTGGCCGCAACGCTCCACGACATCGTCCGGCGCTTCAAATCCGCCAAGTTCGGGAGTCGCGACCCCGTCCGGACGGCGTTCGACACCTTCCCAGACAAGGTGACGCCCCTGTCCCCCCGTCCCCAGCCCGTGTCCATGAGCTGTGTCCCTGTTCCATGTCCCCAGCCCGTGTCCATGAGCTGTGTCCCTGTTCCATGTCCCCAGCCCGTGTCCATGAGCTGTGTCCCTGTTCCGTGTCCCCAGCCCGTGTCCATGAGCTGTGTCCCTGTTCCATGTCCCCAACCCGTGTCCATGAGCTGTGTCCCTGTTCCGTGTCCCCAGCCCGTGTCCATGAGCTGTGTCCCTGTTCCGTGTCCCCAGCCCGTGTCCATGAGTCGTGTCCCTGTTCCGTGTCCCCAACTCATGTCCATGGGTCGCGTCCCTATTCCACGTCCCCAGCCAGTGTCCCCTCCCTGCGTCCCCATCCCATGTCCAGCCCCCGTGACCCCAGTGCTGTCCCCATGTCCCCCGTGGTGTCCCCCCCGTGACCCCAGCGCTGTCCCCATGTCCCCCGTGGTGTCCCCCCCGTGACCCCAGCGCTGTCCCCGTGTCCCCCGTGGTGTCCCCCCCGTGACCCCAGCGCTGTCCCCGTGTCCCCCGTGGTGTCCCCCCCGTGACCCCAGCGCTGTCCCCGTGTCCCCCCCAGGTTGCCATCCAGCTCAATGACACCCACCCCTCCCTGGCCATCCCGGAGCTGATGCGGATCCTGATGGACGAGGAGCATCTGGGCTGGGACAAGGTGACGTGGGGGGGGCACGGGGGGACAGGGGGTGACACAGGGCAGGGGGGCCCCAAAAGCCACCGCTCCCCCTGGGGCTGTTTTCCCCCAGGTGGGGGTGCTGTGCGGCAGGGAGTCCGGGCCGCTATGGGGCAGCCCCACATTGTCCCCGTGTCCCCAGGCGTGGGAGGTGACCGTGGGGACCTGCCCCTGCACCCGCCACACGGGGCTGCTGGGGGGTCTGTGTCCATGGGTCCTGCGGCTCTGTGGGTCCACAGCCCCACATCGTCGCCGTGTCCCCAGGCGTGGGACGTGACCGTGCGCACGTGCGCCTACACCAACCACACGGTGCTGCCCGAGGCGCTGGAGCGGTGGCCGCTGCACCTGCTGGAGTCGCTGCTGCCGCGGCACCTGCAGATCATCTACGAGATCAACCAGCGCTTCCTGGACGTGAGCGCGACCCGGGGGGCGGGGGGCTGGGGGCTTCCTGGACGTGAGCGCGACCCGGGGGGCGGGGGGCTGGGGGCTTCCTGGACGTGAGCGCGACGGGGCCAGGGGGCTGGGGGCTTCCTGGACGTGAGCGCGACCCGGGGGGCGGGGGGCTGGGGGCTTCCTGGACGTGAGCGCGGCCGGGGGGCTGGGGGGCTGGGGGCGTCCTGGACGCGAGTGCAACCCGGGGGGCTGGGGGGATGTGGCGCTGGGGGAGCACGGGGGGGTGGGGGGACGGGGCACTTGTGTGGGCAGGTGGACACCTGGGTCCCTCCCAGACACCTGGGTCCTCAGCAGGTTTACGTCCCCCGCTGTCCCCCGCTGTCCCCCGCTGTCCCCTGATGTCCCGCTGGCCCCCGCTGTCCCGCTGTCCCAATGTCCCCCGCTGTCCTGCTGTCCCCCGCTGTCCCCCGCTGTCCCGCTGTCCCCTGATGTGCCGCCTTTCCCCAGCGCGTCTACGCGACGTTCCCCGGGGACCACGAGCGGCTGCGCCGGATGTCGCTGGTGGAGGAAGGAGCTGTCAAGCGCATCAACATGGCCCATCTGTGCATCGTGGGCGCCCACGCGGTCAACGGGGTGGCGCGGATCCACTCCGAGATCCTCAAGAACAGCGTGTAGGGACCCCGCTGCCCCCCCGGGTCACCCCGGGTCCCCCTGCCCCCCCCGCTGTCCCCAGTGCTGTCAATGGCATCACCCAAATCCACTCCAACATCCTCAAGAACAGCGTGTAGGGACCCCGCTGCCCCCCCGGGTCACCCCGGGTCCCCCTGTGCCCCCCGCTGTCCCCAGTGCTGTCAATGGCATCACCCAAATCCACTCCAACATCCTCAAGAGCAGCGTGTAGGGACCCCGCTGTCCCCCAGTGTCCCCCAGTGTCCCCTTGTGTCCTCTCGTGTCCTTCTGTGTCGCCTCAGAACCCCCGGGTCCCTGTCCCCCTGGCCGTGGGTCCCTGTGTGTCCCTGTCCCGCTGGGTCCCCATGCCTGTGACCCTGTCCCCGTGTGACCCTGTCCCCGTGTGTCCCCCCGTGTCCCACGTCCCCCACCCCACACGTTTCCCCCAGGTTCAAGGATTTCTACGAGCTGGAGCCCCACAAGTTCCAGAACAAAACCAACGGGATCACCCCCCGGCGGTGGCTGCTGCTCTGCAACCCGGGGCTGGCGGACGTCATCGCGCAGGTGACAACAGCGGCGCCTCCCTGTCACCTGGGGGTCTGGGGGGTCCCATGGGGTGGTCAGGGCAGTTTTGGGGTGCCCCTGACCCCCCCCATTTCCCCGTATGCATCGGGGCAGATTTCTTGGCTGTGGGGTGGTCAGTGGCGTGTTGGGGGTCTCAGGCAGTGGGGAGTTCAGGGGGGCAAGGGGGGGTTCAGGGGGTGTCAGTGGGGTTTTGGGGTGCCCTTGACCCCCCCGTTTCCCCAGCGCATTGGGGAGGATTCCATGGCCATGGGGTGCAGTAGGGGGGTCAGTGGGAAGGTGCAGTGGGGTCCCATGGGGGGGTTATATTTTTGGGGTGCCCCTGACCCCCTGTTTCCCCAGCGCATCGGGGAGGATTTCATTGCTGACCTGGACCAGCTGCAGCAGCTCCGGCGCTTCGTGGACGACGATGGGTTCATCAGGGACGTGGCCAAGGTCAAACAGGTACCGGGGGGACACGGGGGACACGGGGGGCATGGGGGTCACAGGAGGGACATGGGGATCACAGGAGGGACATGGGGGTCACAAGGGACATGGGGGACACAGAGGATGGTGGGGGGGACACGGGGGACACGGGGGGCTGGAGGAACACGGGGGTCGTGGGGGGCTGGGGGGACGTCTGGGGGTTGGGATATGGGGGGCACACAGGGTGATTTGGGTGGCTCTGGGGCTTTGGGGGCTCTGGGGCTTTGGGGGGTCCTGGGGTTCTCAGGGGCCCCTGAGGGTGTGTGGGGGGGTCTCGGGTGACGCTGCCCCCCCCGTTCCCAGGAGAACAAGCTGAAGTTCGCGGCGTTCCTGGAGAAGGAAAGTGGGGTGCGCGTGAACCCCGAGTCGCTCTTCGACGTCCAGGTCAAGAGGATCCACGAGTACAAGAGGCAGCTGCTCAACTGCCTGCACGTCATCACCCTCTATAACCGTGAGGGACCCCAAAACCCCCCGAACCCCCCCCAGCCCCCTCCAGCCCCGCCTCAACCCCCCCCCACGCCCCCACCTTCCCAACCCCGCCTTAATTTTGGGGTTCTGCCCCCAGGGATCAAGAAGGAGCCGAACAAGCAGTTTGTGCCACGAACCGTCATGATCGGTGGCAAGGTGGGGGCCGGGGGGGCTGGGGGAGTCCTGGGGGCCTTTGGGGGGCTCCTGGGGGACTTAGGGAGCTCAGGTGGGTCCTGTGGGGAATTGGGGGGCTTGGGGGGGCCTGGGGGGATTTGGGGGGGCTCCTCGGGGGCCCTATGGGGATTGAGCAAGTCTGGGGGGTCCTGGATGGGGTCTGTGGATGTTGGGTGACCCTGTGCCCCCCCAGGCCGCCCCCGGGTACCACATGGCCAAGATGATCATCAAGCTGGTGACGTCCATCGGGGACGTGGTCAACCATGACCCGGCCGTGGGCGACCGGCTGAAGGTCCTTTTCCTGGAGAACTACCGCGTGTCGCTGGCCGAGAAGGGTACCCGGCACCCCCGAACCCCGGCACCCCCGAACCCCGGCACCCCCAAACCCGGCACCCCCAAACCCGGGACCCCCGACCCCCCGGAACCCCCGAACCCGGAACCCCTGAACCCCGGAACCTCCGAACCCCGACCCCCCCAAACCCGGAACCCCCGAACCCCGGAACCCACCCAGGAAGCCCCAGAACCCACCCAGGGCTGCCCAGTGTCGCCCCAGTTCCCTCATGGGCACCCCAGTATTGCCCTGGGCACTCCAATACAGCCCCTTTACCACCCTGGGTTCCCCAATATTGTTTTGGGCTTCCTAATATTGTCCTGGTATGACCCTGGGCACCCCAATATTGCCCTGGGCCGTACTGTACAGCTCCAATACCAGCCTGGGCACCCCAATATTGCCTTGGGCCGTACTGTACGGCTCCAACACCACCCTGGGGACCCCAATATTGCCCTGGGCCGTACTGTACGGCTCCAACACCACCCTGGGGACCCCAATATTGCCCTGGGCCCCCCAATATTGCCCTGGGCCGTCCTGTGCGGCTCCAGCGCCGCCCTGGCCCCCAGCAGCGCCCGGGCCCCCGCTGGCCCGTCCCGTCCGCAGTGATCCCGGCGGCCGACCTGTCGGAGCAGATCTCCACGGCGGGGACCGAGGCCTCGGGGACGGGGAACATGAAGTTCATGCTCAACGGGGCGCTGACCATCGGGACGATGGACGGGGCCAACGTGGAGATGGCGGAGGAGGCGGGGGAGGAGAACCTCTTCATCTTCGGCATGCGCGTGGAGGACGTCGAGAAGCTCGACAGGGAGGGGTGGGTGGGCCCGGGACCCCCGGGGGGGTGGGACCGCGCGGCGCCCCACAGGGACCGTGGCACCCATAGGAAGACGAGCAATGGTGCCCATGGCAACGCAATGGCGCCCACGGGTCCCCGTGGCCCCCAGGACCACCCCCAGCTCCCCGTGGCCCCCAGGACCACCCCCAGCTCCCCATGGTGCCCAGGACCACCCCCAGCTCCCCGTGGCCCCCAGGACCAACCCCGGTCCCCATGGCCCCCAGAACCAGCCCCAGGTCCCCGTGGCCCCAGGACCACCCCCAGCTCCCCGTGGCCCCCAGGACCACCCCCAGGTCCCCGTGGCCCCAGGACCACCCCCAGCTCCCCGTGGCCCCCAGGACCACCCCCGGTCCCCGTGGCCCCAGGACCACCCCCAGGTCCCCGTGGCCCCAGGACCACCCCCAGCTCCCCGTGGCCCCCAGGACCACCCCCAGGTCCCCGTGGCCCCCAGGACCACCCCCAGCTCCCCGTGGCCCCCAGGACCACCCCAGGTCCCCGTGGACCCCAGGACCACCCCCCGTCCCCGTGGCCCCAGGACCACCCCAGGTCCCCGTGGCCCCCAGGTCCCCGTGGCCCCCAGGAGCACCCCCAGCTCCCCGTGGCCCCCAGGACCACCCCCGGTCCCCGTGGCCCCCAGCGCTCCCCTGACCCCCGTGGCCCCCAGGACCACCCCTGGTCCCCGTGGCCCCCGCGCTCCCCTGACCCCCGTGGCCCCCAGGACCACCCCAGGTCCCCGTGGCCCCCAGCGCTCCCCTGACCCCCGTGGCCCCCAGGACCACCCCTGGTCCCCGTGGCCCCCGCGCTCCCCTGACCCCCGGCCCCGCAGGTACCGCGCGCGGGATTTCTACGAGCGGCTGCCCGAGCTGCGCCAGGCGATCGATCAGCTCAGCAGCGGCTTCTTCAGCCCCCGCCAGCCCGACCTGTTCCGCGACATCGTCAACATGCTCATGAACCACGACAGGTGCCGGGGGGGGGGGGACACCCGGGGGGGGCGGGGCCACCCGGACGCCTGGGTCCCGTTCCTGGGGATCCCGGACGCCTGGGTCCCCCCAACCCCCCCATTTCCATATTTCCCCCCCCAGGTTTAAGGTGTTTGCGGATTACGAGGCGTATGTGAAGTGCCAGGAGAAAGTCAGTGCCCTCTACAAGGTGGGGACCCCCCCAAGGGACCCCCACAAAGGGATACCCCAGAGCTCTGGGGAGGTGGAAGGATCTGGGGGGGGGTCCCCTAAATCCCAGGGAGGTGATGGGGGGCCCCCAAAGCCCTGGAGAGGGGACGGGGGTGGTCCCCAAATATCTGGAGGGGGGAACAGGGGTGTGTTTTTGGGGATGCGCCTCCCTGACCCCTCCCGGCCCCCCCAGAACTCGCGGGAATGGACGCGGATGGTGATCCGGAACGTGGCGGCGTCCGGAAAGTTCTCGAGCGACCGCACCATCGCTCAGTACGCGCGTGAGATCTGGGGGGCGGAGCCCACGCGGCACCGGATCCCTGCCCCCGACGAGCCACGCGAGTAGCGGGGACCCCCGGACCCCCCCGGGGCCCCACGCCCGGATGCCTGGGTCCCTTCCCTGGATATTTGGGTCCTTTACACCCGGATGCCTGGGTCGTCCCCCCCAAACACATGGAACCCCCTGTACCCCACTATGTGCTTTGACACCACCCCCCCACAAACCCATCCCATAATAACTGGGGGCCCCGAATGCCTGGGTCCCCCCCAGACACCTGGGTTCCCTTACTACCGAGCACCTGGGTCTGCCCAAACCCCACCATGTGCTTTGACTCCCCCCCCAAAATCCCACCCCATAATAACTGCGGGGGGAGGCCAACTCCTGGATCCCCCTGGACACCTGGGTCCCTCCTCCGGACGCCTGGGTCCCTCCTGGAGGCATTTATGGCTGTTTGGGACTGATTTGTGTTCTTTGAATATCAGTTATTTCTAACTTATTCTGGGGGGGAGGGTCCCTGTTCCCCCCCATCAGCAGGAAGCGGGGGCGGCTCCAGCGGCGTTACTGGGAGAACTAACGTGGGGGCTGAAAAGAAGAAAACACTACCAAAGCAATAATAAAATAAACAGATGTAAAATAGAATAAAGCAAAATAAAATAAAGAAATGGAGGAAATTGGAGTTTCTCTCTCTTTCTCTTTCCCAAAACACCTGGGTCCCCTTGGGAGGCTGAGGGGCTAGGGGTAGGGTAAGGGGTTGGGGTAAGGGGTTAGGGTTAGGATTCAGGTTGTTTTAGGGTTAGACTTAGGATGAGGCCTAGGTTGAGGTTTAGGGTTATGGTTAAACTTAAGTTAGGGTTAGGGTCAGGGTTAGGTTAGGATTAGGGTTAGGGTTAGGGTTAGGATTAGGGTTGGCTGAGGGTTAGAGTTAGGTTTGGTGTTAGGATTAGGTTAGGGTTAGGGTGAGGTTTAGGGTTACTGTTAACCTTAGGTTAGGGTTAGGGTGAGGTTTATGGTCAGGGTCAGAATTAGGTTACGGTCAGGGTAACAGCACTGTCCCAGAAAACACCGTAGCTTGTTCACACTAGCCCATAGGCCAGCAATGCTGCCCCACAGCACACTGTAGCTCCTGCACCCTGCCCCATAGACCCACAGCAGTGCCCCACAGCGCCCCACACATCCAGTCTGCCCTATACATCCACAGCACTGCTCTGCAGCACCATATAGTTCCAGCACTCTGCCCCATTGATATGTAGCAGCCCACAGCTACTGGGTTCTGCGCATAGATCCACATTCCTGGGTCCCCTCACCCCCCCAGATGTCCTGGGTTGCGATGCTGCACGGGGCCCTGTGCACAACAGAAAATGAGGACACCATGGCTGCTGGGCTCCACCCTGCTTGGAACCCAAGATGGCGGGGGGGGGCGGCAGCCCTGCTGGCACTGCCGGACGGGCTGTTCATCTGGGCCCTGCTCAGGCGGCAGCTCCCGGCTGTATCGGCTGCTCCCATTGGCTGTCCCTGTGGCCCTGCACCCTGCCCATGGAACAAGATGGTGCCCTGATGGGTGTGGCCGTCTCGGCTGCTCTGTCCCTGTTGGTGGGCGGGGCCATGGCTGCCATGGCTGTGCTGGAAGGGTGAGGCTGAGGTGGGCGGGGCCTGCCTAGGGTGGCCATTTTGGGGTGGTGCCCAAGGTGGGTGGTGGGACCTGTGACTCTGTTTACCCCGATGGCCATCTTGGAAAAGGGCAGCGCTGTGCCGCTGCCATCCTGACATTGCTCCCCCCGGGCCATGCTGGGGGGTTTTTAACCTGGTTTTGGGGCCAATTTTCACCCAATAAAATTAAATAATGTAAAAAACCTTAAGCATGTGGTTTGTTCCTTTTCCAGTGAGGAATTTGGGGGTGGGGTTGAGGGTGGGGCTGAAAGTGTGGGCAGGGCCACTGCCAACCCCACCCCCCTCCCAAGCTCTCCCCAATGTGCCTGCCTGGAGGGGTGTGCCCCAACCAGGCCCCACCCCCTTTCCAAGCACCCCACCCTCCCAGCTGGGCTCCTCCCCCTTGACCCACACTTCCACCCCCATTGGTGGGCTCCCTGCAGGGGGTGTGGCCTACAGACCTACAACTCCTTCCCCGCCCCTGCTGAGCCGTGTACCTGACAGAGCATGACAGGGGCAGACAAAGCTCAGGAAGGATCAACAGAGCCAGGCAGGGCCTGAGAGCTTGAGAGAGTCCGACAGGTCTCGACACTGCCTGACAAAGCCTGACAGGGCCCGAGAGAGTTTGGCGGATCCTCACAGAGCCTGACAAAGCTTGACAGAGCCCAACAGGACCAGTCAGGGCCTGACAAATCTTGTCAGTTCCCGATAGAGCCTCAATGTGTATGACCGAGCCCTGGGGGCCTCAACAGAGCCTGAGAAATCTTGACAGGGCTCGGCAGAGCCCAACAGGTCTCGACAGAGCCCTACAGAGCCCATCAAAGCCTGACAGAGCCTGAGAGACCCCAACAGGTCTCGACAGAGCCCTACAGAGCCCATCGCAGCCTGATAGAGCCTGACAGACCCCAAGAGGTCTCGACAGAGCCCTACAGAGCCCATCAAAGCCTGATAGAGCCTGACAGACCCCAAGAGGTCTCGACAGAGCCCTACAGAGCCCATCAAAGCCTGACAGAGCCTGAGAGACCCCAAGAGGTCTCGACAGGGCCCTACAGAGCCCATCGCAGCCTGATAGAGCCTGACAGACCCCAAGAGGTCTCGACAGAGCCCTACAGAGCCCATCAAAGCCTGATAGAGCCTGACAGACCCCAAGAGGTCTCGACAGAGCCCTACAGAGCCCATCAAAGCCTGATAGAGCCTGACAGACCTCAAGACGTCTCGACAGGGCTTCACAAAAACCAACAGTGTCTGACAGAGCCCGACAGGAGTGCAGGTGCTGTCATTTCCAGTGAGGGTCCAGGTGATTTGATAAGGGTGGTGGGCGGGGCCTGGGGTGATTGATCCCTCCCCTTTCCCAGGGGATTGTGGGCAGGGGTGGGCGGGGCTCAGGGTATTTGAGCCCCAGTCCCCGGGTAGGGAGCTCATTCCGCTCCAGGACGGCTCCGGTGCAGGTTCTCTGTTGCTCCTTCAGCAGTCGGCAGCTTTTGAGCCGTTTCAGCTCCGTGGGCAGACGTCTCAGGAGAAGCGGAGGTGTCTGTTTGAGGGAAGAGCTTCGGGCGCAGCAAAGGTTCAGTAGCAGCTGTAGTAGAAAGGTTGTTTGTCATTATGTTTCATTTGTTGATTCAGTTCCAGGGGCTTTGCATTTTCCAGTAATTCCTGACCACGATGAAGATGGAGCATTGGTTATTGTATCTCCTTTTCTATCTGCTCCCTAGAAAACATAAGTTGACATCCATACTGAGTCTTATTGTAGATGCAATAGCAGTAATAAAGTGCAGGTGCTGTCACTTCAAGTGAGATTCCAGGTGATTTGATAAGGGTGGTGGGTGGGGCCTGGGGTGATTGATCCCTCCCCTTTCCCAGGGGATTGTGGGCAGGGGTGGGCGGGGCTCAGGGTATTTGAGCCCCAGTCCCCGGGTAGGGAGCTCACTCTGCTCCAGGACGGCTCCGGTGCTGGTTCTCTGCTGCTCCTTCAGCAGTCGGCAGCTTTTGAGCTGTTTCAGCTACGTGGGCAGACGTCTCAGGAGAAGCGGAGGTGTCCGTTTGAGGGAAGAGCTTCGGGCGCAGCGAAGGTTCAGTAGCAGCTGTAGTAGAAAAGTTGTTTGTCATTATGTTTCATTTGTTGATTCAGTTCCAGGTGCTTTGCATTTTCCAGTAGTTCCTGACTACGATGAAGATGGAGTGTTGTTTTTTGGTTTGTATTGCTGTATTAATAGCTGTTAATATAATCTCTTCTCCTAGCAGAGTGTCTTGTTTCCAGAACCTTTGCAGTGTGCAGAGGCCCCCGGTAGGTCATTCAAATGTACCTCCCGGAGCTCAGCCAAGGTGAGCAATGACTAGTAGGCTACTACCGATAAATATTATGTGGGTGCCTAATCGTACGCGTGTCCTTGCTTTCCTTATTGTAGGTGATGATGGAGAAAGCGACAATGCAGGAAGATCTCCGTTAGCCCACGTCGCATTTTCCTCTGAAGATGGATTCGGTCCCATGGCCCTCTAAAAGTTAAGTGGAGGCACGAGGGCTGGGAAGGGGCTGGGAATTGCAGGGAGGGTTTAAAGTTCTCAGACAGAAAAGGGCAGTCCAGGAGCAGTCCCCTTTGGGCAGATAAATGGGGTCAGGGACCTTTACGGTGCCATGCCAGCGTGTGCCGGGCAGGGCAGCTCCAGCCCGTGTCTGTTGTCGCGTAGTTCGGGAAGCCGCCTCGCGCCCGTCAGACGATCCTGGGGTATCATTGTGCTCCAGGGGCAGGAAAGTCATTTCAAGCGCCATCCTGGGGTCTGGAAAGCCGGTGCCGATCAGCGTAGCACCAGTCAGCTGCCGGTTTTCTTGTATCGGCAGCCGAAAGGGTGCACGGTTCTTGCATCTTGAACGTTTTTGGTCAGTTGTGTTTTATGGTGTAGTTCTGGGCTGCAACAGCAGCTCTGCTCTCTACCCATCCAGTCCAAGGGACTGGCACTTCTTCCCAGCATCTTGAAGGTTTTAAGTCTTGCAGCAGCTTCTCGAATTTGCGCCGTCTCGGCGTGTTTGCGCCAGCGCCGCCGTCTCGGCGTGTTTGCGCCAGCGCCGCCGTCTCCTAAGGGGCCGTGCCGTTTGGCTCTTATTTTTTTCTGGGGTTGCAGTAGAGGCTCCTCGCCTCACCGCTGCCTCCCTGCAGGTTCTTTTGATCGATGCAGTCTCTGGTTTGGAGTCGTTCTTGTTATAGAGCGTTTTTGGTGCTGTCGATGTGTTGTCGATAACGTTCTGAGGTGCGTCTGTCTGTGCACGTTTGGCTGGGAGCTGCTCTGCCCGGAGGCGTGGAGTCAGGGGTGGGTGGACGGAGCTCTAGGGGTGCACGGTTGATCTGTTGACGTGTTAAAGTGCGCAGGCCAAGGTGGTGCAGTCATCTGGGATGGAGTAGCTGTGGGCAGGGGAGCGGACTGTCCCTTCCGCAGTGTTTTAGAGACTCAGTTAGAGCTTCTGGTGGGATTCCTAAACAGAAAGCAGACCTGTGGGATGGTCAAGCTGTTGATGATCATCTGGGTGACTTGTTGAATACCTTGATTTCAGGTGCAGAGGGACAACTTGGCCTGGAAGAGCGACGGAGGAGGCGAGCCGTGCGCCGTAAGCAGGTGGGTCGTTGCGTGGCGCCAGAGGGAAGCTGTGCCGTGTGGCTCTCGCTGAGCTTGGTCATTTCTCTGTTTCCTAGGTGTTCCTG
Organism: Streptopelia decaocto; assembly: GCF_964273445.1. Classification (NCBI taxonomy): domain Eukaryota; kingdom Metazoa; phylum Chordata; class Aves; order Columbiformes; family Columbidae; genus Streptopelia; species Streptopelia decaocto. The sequence continues at coordinate 10,375 of NW_028116911.1, read as the reverse complement.
CAGACGCTGAAGAGGAACCCGGCGATGCAGGAAGATCCCCGTTAGCACACGTGGCGTTTTCTCTGTTGAAGACGGGTTCGGTCCCTTGGCCCCTCTGAAAGCTAAGTGGAGGCTGGGGGGCTGGGAAGGGGCTGGGAATCACAGGGATGGGGGTAAAGTTCTGGTAAGGGAAAGGGCCGTCCAGGAACAGTCCCCTTTGGGCAGGTAAAGGGTCCAGGGAATTTCACAGTGCGATGCCAGCGTGTGCCGGGCAGGGCAGCTCCAGCCTGTGTCTGCGTTGTGTAGTTCGGGAAGCCTGCCTTGCGCCTGTCAGACGATCCCAGGGTCTCGTTGTGCTCAAGGGGCCCAACGTGCATCTCGGGTGCCATCCTGGGATCTGGAATGCCAGTGCTAATTGGCTTGGTGCCAGTTGGATCCTGGATTCTTGTGTCATCAGCCAAAAGTGTGGATGGTGTTTGCATTTTGGATGTTTCCAGTCAGTTGTGATTTATGGTGTTGTTCTGGGCTGCATCATCAGCAGCTCTGCTCTCTACCCATCCAGTCTAAGGGACTGGCACTTCAAGATGCTGGGAAGAAGTTCTTAGTCTTGCAGCAGCCTCGTGTGTTTGTGCCAGCGCCGCCGTCTCTGTGTGTTTGTGCCAGCGCCGCCGTCTCTGTGTGTTTGTGCCAGCGCCGCCGTCTCTGTGTGTTTGTGCCAGCGCCGCCGTCTCTGTGTGTTTGTGCCAGCGCCGCCGTCTCGTAAGGGGCCGTGCCGTTCGGCTCTTATTTTTTTCTGGGGTTGCAGTAGAGGCTCCTCGCCTCACTGCTGCCTCCCTGCAGGTTCTTTTGCTTGATGCAGTCTCTGGTTTTGAGTCGTTCTTGTTATAGAGCATTTTTGGTGCTGTTGATGTGTTGTCTATAACGTTCTGAGGTGCGTCTGCCTGCGCACGTGCACCTTTGGCTGGGAGCTGCTCTGCCCGGAGGCGTGGAGTCCGGGGTGGGTGGACGGAGCTCTAGGGGTGCACGGTTGATCTGTTGACGTGTTAAACTGCGCAGGCAAACGTTGTGCAGTCATCTGGGATGGAGTAGCTGTGGGCAGGGGAGCGGACTGTCCCTTCCCCAGTGTTTTAGAGACTCAATGAGAGCTTCTGGTGGGATTCCTAAACAGAAAGCAGACCTGTGGGATGGTCAAGCTGTTGATGATCATCTGGGTGACTTGTTGAATAACTTGATTTCAGGTGCAGAGGGACAACTTGGCCTGGAAGAGCGATGGAGGAGGCGAGCCGTGCGCCGTAAGCAGGTGGGTCGGTGCGTGGCGCCAGAGGGAAGCTGTGCCGTGTGGCTCTCGCTGAGCTTGGTCGTTTCTCTGTTTCCTAGGTGTTCCTGCAGACGCTGAAGAGGAACCCGGCGATGCAGGAAGACGGCCATTCGCGTACGTGGCCTTTTCATCCGTTGAAGATGGATTCGGTCCCTTGGCCCTCTGAAAGCTAAGTGGAGGCTGGGGGGCTGGGAACGGGCTGGGAATCACAGGGATGGGGGTAAAGTTCTGGTAAGGGAAAGGGACATCCAGGAACAGTCCACTTTGGGTGGGTAAAGGGCCCAGGGAACTTTCCAGTGCGATGCCAGCGTGTGCCGGGCAGGGCAGCTCCAGCCTGTGTCTGCGTTGTGTAGTTCGGGAAGCCTGCCTTGCGCCTGTCAGACGATCCTGGGGTCTCGTTGTGCTCAAGGGGCACAACGTGCCTCTCGGGTGCCATCCCGGGATCTGGAATGCCAGTGCCAATCGACTTGGTGCCAATTGGGTCCTGGATTCTTGTGTCATCAGCCAAAAGTGTGGATGGTGTTTGCATTTTGGATGTTTCCGGTCAGTTGTGATTTATGGTGTTGTTCTGGGCTGCATCATCAGCAGCTCTGCTCTCTACCCATCCAGTCTAAAGGACTGGCACTTCAAGATGCTGGGAAGAAGTTCTTAGCCTTGCAGCAGCCTCGTGTGTTTGCGCCAGCGCCGCCGCCGTCTGTGTGTTTGCGCCAGCGCCGCCGCCGTCTGTGTGTTTGCGCCAGCGCCGCCGCCGTCTGTGTGTTTGCGCCAGCGCCGCCGCCGTCTCATAAGGGGCCGTGCCGTTCGGCTCTTATTTTTTTATGGGGTTGCAGTAGAGGCTCCTCGCCTCACCGCTGCCTCCCTGCAGGTTCTTTTGCTCGATGCAGTCCGTGGTTTGGAGTTGTTCTTGTTACAGAGCGTTTTTGGTGCTGTTGATGTGTTGTCTATAATGTTCTGAGGTGTGTCTGTCTGCGCACGTGCACCTTTGGCTGGGAGCTGCTCTGCCCGGAGGCGTGGAGTCAGGGGTGGGTGGACGGAGCTCTAGGGGTGCACGGTTGATCTGTTGACGTGTTAAAGTGCGCAGGCCAAGGTGGTGCAGTCATCTGGGATGGAGTAGCTGTGGGCAGGGGAGCGGACTGTCCCTTCCCCAGTGTTTTAGAGACTCAGTTAGAGCTTCTGGTGGGATTCCTAAACAGAAAGCAGACCTGTGGGATGGTCAAGCCGTTGATGATCATCTGGGTGACTTGTTGAATACCTTGATTTCAGGTGCAGAGGGACAACTTGGCCTGGAAGAGCGACGCAGGAGGCGAGCCGTGCGCCGTAAGCAGGTGGGTCGTTGCGTGGCGCCAGAGGGAAGCTGTGCCGTGTGGCTCTCGCTGAGCTTGGTCGTTTCTCTGTTTCCTAGGTGTTCCTGTAGACATTGAAGTGGAACCCGGCGATGCAGGAAGATCCCCGTTAGCACACGTGGTGTTTTCATCTGTTGAAGATGGATTTGGTCCCTTGACTCTCTGAAAGCTCAGTGGAGGCTGGGGGGCTGGGAAGGGGCTGGGAGCCGCAGGGAGGGGGGTAAAGTTCTGGTAAGGGAAAGGGCCGTCCAGGAACAGTCCCCTTTGGGCAGGTGAAGGGCCCGGGGACCTTTCCAGTGCGACGCCAGCGTGTGCCGGGCAGGGCAGCTCCAGCCTGTCTGCGTTGTGGTGTAGTTCGGGACGCCTGCCTTGTGCCTGTCAGATGATCCTGGGGTCTTGTTGCGTTCGAGGGACACGAAAGGCGTCTCGGGTGCCGTCCCAGGATCTGGAATGCCGGTGCTGATTGGCGTAGCGCCAATTGGGTGCTGGTTTTCCCATATCAGCAGCTGAAAGCGTGGCAGGTCATTGTGTTTTGGATGTTTCTGGTCAGTTGGTGTTGTTGAGGGCTGCGTCGGCAGCTCTGCTGTCTACCCATCCAGTCTCAGGGACTGGCACTTCTTCCCAGCATCTTGAAGTTTTTAAGCTGTTGTGCCGTCTCTGTGTGTGTGTGTTTGCGCCAGCGCCGCCGTCTCTGTGTGTGTGTGTGCGCCAGCGCCGCCGTCTCTGTGTGTGTGTGTGCGCCAGCGCCGCCGTCTCTGTGTGTGTGTGTGTGCGCCAGCGCCGCCGTCTCTGTGTGTGTGTGTGTGCGCCAGCGCCGCCGTCTCTGTGTGTGTGTGCGCCAGCGCCGCCGTCTCTGTGTGTGTTTGCGCCAGCGCCGCCGTCTCATAAGGGGCCCTGACTTTCGGCTCCTTTGTTTTCTGGGGTCGCAGTGGAGGCTCCTTGCCGCACCAGTGCCTCCCCGCAGGTTATTTTGATCAACGTGTGTCTGGTTTGGAGTTGTTCTCATCGTTGGGTGTTGTCGGTGCCGTTGCCATCGTGTGGTCCATAACATGCTGTGGAGCGTCTGTCTGCGCACGTGCGCATTTGGCTGGAGCTGCTCTGCCCGGACACGTGGAGTCCGGGGCGGGTGGGCGGAGGTCTGGGAGTCCCCAGTTAATCTGCTGACGTGTTAAATTGCGTAGGCAGAGGTTGTGCAGTCATGTGGGATGGAGTAGCTGTGGGCAGGGAGTCCCCAGTTAATCTGCTGACGTGTTAAATTGCGTAGGCAGAGGTTGTGCTGTCATGTGGGATGGAGTAGCTGTGGGCAGGGGAGTCGATAGTCCTTTCAGTGGTGTTTTGCAGTTGTTACTAAGAACATTGTTCACTAGTGTTTTCTGTAGTGTGCTGTTTTTTCAGTGATGAAGCGTGTTTTAATGAAATCTTTTTTTTTTCTTTCCTTTGCAGGTGATCACATTGTCAATTTGGGTCACTTACTTATAAAAAGGCATTTTGTTAGGCTATGTAACACTCACTTAAAGCCTTTTTTGATGGTAACCAAAGCAGCTACAGACTCTGATCAACACTTGTGCGATAAGGCCCGCTTTACACCTTTTTGAAGAAATAGGCTTCTTTCAGTGAAAACGCCACAGTCAAGGCTGGAAGGAAGCTCCCACGGACCATAAACAAAATCTACAGCTGCGCGGAGCCAAGTCCGGTCCGAGGTCAGCGCAAATGATCCACCGAGAAGCAAGAAGACCACAGACTCAGCTATCGCTATTGGCCCGAATCACAGTGTAGAGGGGTGGGTGAATAGTTTGTAAGGGTATCAATACCCAGGGATTTCTATGCTCGGCTGCGACTTTAGCAGAAGCAGCAGCTCCAGTCAGCCTTCCCGCCGTACTGTTCTGTTTGGTTAGTTATTTACACGTTTTTTGCCTGAGAGTTTGCCCCAATAGATCAAGGATTTAGACCCCAAGCCACCCGTCCCCACGCCCCCGGGAGGGAGGCAGGGACGTCGAGGTGTAGAGCGATGCAATTCTGAAATTCAGGCTGAGCGATATAAGGAATGAGGTGTACACGTACAATCCTGTATGTAAATATAATATCTTAGGTGTTTCCCCTGTCCCCTGCGAGTCCGGGAGCCAAACCGTAGATCCGGCGCGGGGCTAAGTTCGGATCCAGCCGCACCTAGACTCCCCTCTTGGAGGAGTTTAGAAAGCAAGGGGGTCAATTTGAACCTCACGACTCAAGGGAAAGGCCTCCCTCTAGCCTTTGGCATCTCCCGTCCACGTAGAAATCAATCTGAATGAAGTTCCAGCCGATTTTGATCGGCATATTTTGTCCACTTAGCAAGTAATAGCGTCCCTCACCATCACATTCCACGACGTCACGATCGGGAAGCCGTGGAAGAATAGGTCACCATGGTCAAGAACTATATGAAGGATGGCAAGGGAATTAAGTGCAAACTGTTTTCCTTTCCTGACAATTAGCTCGAGGCAGGTACTTAAAAGGGTCGGTGCGGTAGATGACGCGCAGCACGTTGGGATAGCGTGAAACCTCGAGTGAATGTAGCTCGGGGTTTCAGGTTTTTTTTCCTTGGACGTTCAAATTTTTTTCCTTTTCAGGTAAATTCCAAAGGTAAAGAATAGAAAAAGCCCCAGCTGGAGGGTTTTACCCCCCGTCCAGGTTTTTTGTCCCGGTCCCGGCGGCTCCACGAGGCGACGTTAATCCCCAATATACGGACTCGTGTCCGGCCGGGACCGGGGTTTAGCCGGGCGGGGCGAGTTTGAGGGCGTCAGGAACGGCGTTTCCGAGGGGCGGCGCGGAGACGGGGCGAAGGCCCAGGGGGAGAAGGGCAGAGAATGGGTGCGGTGGTGTCGGTAGGCGAATGAGTGGTGTGTTAGTGTTGTGTGATGTGGTAATATTGTGTTTTGGGGTTGTAGTTATTTGTTCTGGCAGGTTAATGGTTTTTCCCTTTCAGCTCAATTTAAACTTTAAAATAGAATAAAAAAACCCCAGCCGGGGGATTTTTTTTTTTTTTTCCCCCGGCTGGGTTTTTTTTTTCCCCGGTCCCGGCCGCTCCGTGAGGCGACGTTCGTCGCCAAGGTTCGGACGCGGGCGCCCGTCGGGCCGGGGTTTTGGCAGGCAGGGAGCGTTTAGAGGCTCCCGGGAACGGCGTTCCCGAGGGGCGACGCAGACGCGGGGCGAGGGCACGAGCCGGGAGAATGGCCGCCGGGAGAGCACGTGGTGGGTTAGGTGTCTGAGTGAGCGGTGCGGTTTGGCTGTGTGATCTGGTACGATTGTGTTTAGGGGTTGTGGGTTCTTGTCATTGCAGGTTAATGTGTTTTTCTTTTCAGCTCAATTTAAACTTTAAAATAGAATAAAAAAACCCCAGCTGGGGGATTTTTTTTTTTTTCCCCCGGCTGGGTTTTTTTTTCCCCGGTCCCGGCCGCTCCGCGAGGCGACGTTCGTCACCAAGGTTCGGACGCGGGCGCCCGTCGGGCCGGGGTTTTGGCAGGCAGGGTCATTTTCGAGGCTCCCGGGAACGGCGTTCCCGAGGGGCCACGGGGAGAAGGGGTCATTGCGCACGGGGAGAATGGCAGAGAATGGCTGCGGTGTGAGCGTGCGGTGGTGTCGGTAGGCGTAGGAGCGGTGTGGTTAGCTGTGTGAGTTGGAATGATTGTGTTTTGGTCCTGTATTTGTTTCTTTGCAGGTTAATGGTTTTTCCCTTTCAGCTCAATTTAAACTAGAATAAAAAAACCCCAGCTGGGGGATTTTTTTTTTTTCCCCTAGCTGGGTTTTTTTTCCCCCAGGTTCCGGCTGCTCTGCGAGGCGACGTTCGTCGCCAAGGTTCGGACGCGGGTGGCCATCAGGCCGGGGTTTTGGCAGGCAGGGAGCGTTTAGAGGCTCCCGGGAACGGCGTTCCCGAGGGGCGACGCAGACGCGGGGCGAGGGTACGAGCCGGGAGAACGGCTGCAGAGCGAGCGCACGGTGGGTTCGGTATCTGAGTGAGCGGTACGGTTTGGCTGTGTGATCTGGTATGATTGTGTTTTTGGGTTGTAGGTTTTTTTAATTTACCTGAAAAGGAAAAAAAAAGAAAAATTAAAATATATTACAAAAACCCCAACCAGGGGATTCCCTCCCCGCGTGTCCATCCACCGCCCTCAGGAGCCTGTTCTATCCTAGGCCCACACTGCTCGGTGTGGTCATGTTACCTGACAATGTTCAGATTCAGGTCAGTCCGGGACGGCGGTTTCAGAGGCAGGGTTATCGTCGAGGCTCCCAGGAACAGCCTTTCCGGCGACACCCGTTCTGGATTGCGGCCACGGTTGGTCCTCGTCAGGAGGCCCGTTTAGGGAAAGGTCCCAGGAAGGTGCTTTTGATCGGCCCAGGAGCAGGGTGAGTAAATGGCTGAGGACAGGGACAGGGTTGTGATAGGAGCATGTTATCCTCTGTAATGGGATGTGAGAAAGATGAGTTGGAATTTCTGTGTTGTTATAAGTGTACTACCTCAAATGTGTAATCATTGTAATACCTCCAATGTGTAGTAAAGGTGCGTGTTTGATATTTGGGCCGTCACTTACGATGAAACGATGTAAAAGAGCCGTAAGGGCGAGGAGTCGGTTCCGCTGTGCGGTGAAACGCACGCGGGAACTGAGAGTCCGTTTAAGGTTTGTCCTCGGGTGAGAAACGCTGTAACGGCCACACACCTGAAGCGATCATGTTCTCTGTTGCCTTATGCATTGTGATACATTATGTTTAAAAGCTGTAGTAAGGAGGAGTTTTTCAGGTTATGGAAACTGTGACCATGGAACAGTGTAAAGTAAGCATGTTTGTAATCTGTTGGCTTAGATTAAATAAATAGTTGGTTGAGATGTGGTAATGTTTGGTTTGAAGAGGTAGGTCCTACCTAAGGGCCACCACAAGGCTAATAAAGCAGACATACCTTTTTGTTGTCCGGCATCTTTTTTTCGGTTTGAGTGGAGCGACAGCCGGATGTTTGGTGCACGTACCCAAGTCTGAGAGCGTGGGGATTGTGCAGGTGAGTGTGTGCTGGCTTTTGTCTTTGTCTGTGTTGTGTGTGTGCGTGCTGGACTTTGTCTGTGCGTGTGTGCTGGACTTTGTGTGTGTGTGTGCGCTGGACTTTGTGTGTGTCTGTGTTGTGTGTGTGCCTGTGTTGTGTGTGTGCGTCTGTGTTGTGTGTGCATGCTGGACTTTGTGTGTGTGTGTGATGGACTGTGTGTGTGTGTGTGTGTGCTGGACTTTGTCTTTGTCTCTGTGTTGTGTGCATGGTGGACTTTGTTCTGTTTGAATGCTGGACTTTGTCTCTGTCTCGTGGGTGTGTGCTGGACTTTGTCTCTGTCTTGTGTGTGTGCTGGACTTTGTGTTGTGTGTGTGTGTCCTGGACTTTGAGTGGAGTGACAGTTCAGATTGAATGTGGTTGAGTGTGCTGTTATGGTAGAGTTTGTTTTGGATGGCAGGTAGTTAGTTTTAATAAAACTAACTAAAACTTATTGGTTTTTTCAGGTGCAGCTGTAGGGCTTTGGATGCTCAAGGGGAGTTTAAAAACAAATAAAAGAATAAAGAAATAAAGTACTCCCCTTGAGCATCCAAAGCCCTACTGCTGCACCAGACTTATTATTTTTATTCTTTTTATACACAATATACATACACCATATGGGCCCCCACAAAAAAACATTTGCATGACCAGGGGAGTACTCCCTAATTAATCAGCAAAACCAACCACAACATTAATTAGGGACTACTCCCCTGGCCATGCAAATAAAACACTAATTATGCAAATGAGCTCATTAAATATGCAAATTAGGCAAAAATTTTTTTTCCCCTCACTGCACACACACCATTCCAACACAAATGCACACATAACTAAACAAAAACAATTAACACAAAAACATCAACAAATGCACAAGAAGACCCCACATATGCAAATTAGCAACAACTACAAAAAAACATAACAAAACATAAAAACAACCAAAACTCCAACAACACACAAAAATAAAACAATACAAAGAAAAACACATATGAAACCAAAAAAAAACAACTCCATCAACACACACATTAAAATAATACTACAGTTGCACTAAAAACAAACTTCACAACTACACATACAACACATACAGACACAAAGTCATACAACTTGAAAAAAATCAACACACACCACCAAATAAAAATCAACAACAAAGAATCAAATATTCAACAAGAATCAAAACATCAACTACACAAAACACAGACAAACACAGACAAACACAAAACACACTCATCTGACAACATAAACAACAATAACAAACCAGCAGGACACCTAAACAAACACAAAAAATAAAAACAGCAGCAACATCAACAGACTTACAACTGCACTATATCACTACAATATCAAACAATACCCACAGACTCAACTTACAATCTCCACTGACACAATCACATCACACTTCAGATGTCACATACACGTTACACTCTCTGGTAACAGTCTCCACAGACACCGTCAAATGACACTATCACATGACAACTAAGGCTTACAGTGTAACGTTACAGTGTCAACTTAGGGTTACCGTTTAGGGTTACAGTGTTGGGTTACAGTTACAGTGTCGGGTTACGGTGTCAGGTTAGGGTGTCGGGTTAGGGTTAGGGTTAGGGTGTCGGGTTAGGGTTAGGGTGTCGGGTTAGGGTTAGGGTGTCGGGTTAGGGTTAGGGTTAGGGTGTCGGGTTAGGGTTAGGGTGTCGGGTTAGGGTTAGGGTGTCGGGTTAGGGTTAGGGTGTCGGGTTAGGGTTAGGGTGTCGGGTTAGGGTTAGGGTTAGGGTGTCGGGTTAGGGTTAGGGTGTCGGGTTAGGGTTAGGGTTAGGGTGTCGGGTTAGGGTTAGGGTGTCGGGTTAGGGTTAGGGTGTCGGGTTAGGGTTAGGGTGTCGGGTTAGGGTTAGGGTGTCGGGTTAGGGTTAGGGTTAGGGTGTCGGGTTAGGGTTAGGGTGTCGGGTTAGGGTTAGGGTTAGGGTTAGGGTTAGGGTTAGGGTGTCGGGTTAGGGTTAGGGTTAGGGTGTCGGGTTAGGGTTAGGGTTAGGGTGTCGGGTTAGGGTTAGGGTGTCGGGTTAGGGTTAGGGTGTCGGGTTAGGGTTAGGGTTAGGGTTAGGGTTAGGGTTAGGGTTAGGGTTAGGGTTAGGGTTAGGGTTAGGGTTAGGGTTAGGGTTAGGGTTAGGGTTAGGGTTAGGGTTAGGGTTAGGGTTAGGGTTAGGGTTAGGGTTAGGGTTAGGGTTAGGGTTAGGGTTAGGGTTAGGGTTAGGGTTAGGGTTAGGGTTAGGGTTAGGGTTAGGGTTAGGGTTAGGGTTAGGGTTAGGGTTAGGGTTAGGGTTAGGGTTAGGGTTAGGGTTAGGGTTAGGGTTAGGGTTAGGGTTAGGGTTAGGGTTAGGGTTAGGGTTAGGGTTAGGGTTAGGGTTAGGGTTAGGGTTAGGGTTAGGGTTAGGGTTAGGGTTAGGGTTAGGGTTAGGGTTAGGGTTAGGGTTAGGGTTAGGGTTAGGGTTAGGGTTAGGGTTAGGGTTAGGGTTAGGGTTAGGGTTAGGGTTAGGGTTAGGGTTAGGGTTAGGGTTAGGGTTAGGGTTAGGGTTAGGGTTAGGGTTAGGGTTAGGGTTAGGGTTAGGGTTAGGGTTAGGGTTAGGGTTAGGGTTAGGGTTAGGGTTAGGGTTAGGGTTAGGGTTAGGGTTAGGGTTAGGGTTAGGGTTAGGGTTAGGGTTAGGGTTAGGGTTAGGGTTA